>NC_057809.1:267374580-267407080 GCF_018294505.1 Triticum aestivum | reverse complement strand
CCGTGGGAACCTGGTTACCGGGATCACCCCACCATCTTGCATGACACGCTCACATCATTTTTCCTTTTGCCTCGGTATCTCCATGAGCTACGAGAACCGATATGTTGCCGTGGCATCATTTTCAGATTTCTTGCCGTGGCATCCCTTTCGTTTCCGCCATGATGACTAATGCTTCATAATATGCTCATGTCAACTTTTAATAAAAATTGCATAAACTTGCAAATGTTATCCGCATCATGATAACAACATCAAGAATGTTAAAATTGTTGTTTGCATTAAATTGCTAAACGCATATGGGGATTTACCGGAATTGTTGTTTGATGTTTCCGGCCCCATTTAAATTGCTTAGATTGTGTAGTTTACTTTTGCTTCATCTCTTGCCATGTTTAAAAACATTTAATATTGTTGAGTACCTAACCGGGAGTGAACTAAATAATTGTTGTGGTGTTTCGTCAATATGCAACTCGTTGCATATTGAGCTCCACTTAATTTGTAGTATTGTTTGTGCACTTTGCCATGCCATGCCTAATTAAACCGGACATGCATCATACTTGGTTGCACATCATGCCATGATTATGTGATGGTTGTTTACCATGTTGTTTGCTTCTTTCCGGTGTTGCTTCTTCGGGTTAGTTCCGATTATGTCGTGTTTGGGAGGATCCATTCGACTACGTCCGTTTGTCTTCTTCATGGACTCGTTCTTCTTCCTTGCGGGATTTCAGGCAAGATGACCATACTCTCGAAATCACTTCTATCTTTTCTTGCTAGTTGCTCGCTCTATTGCTATGCCGCGATACCTACCACTTGCTATATCATGCCTCCCATATTGCCATGTCAAGCCTCTAACCTACCTTTCCTAGCAAACCGTTGTTTGGCTATGTTACCGCTTTTGCTCAGCCCCTCTTATAGTGTTGCTAGTTGCAGGTGAAGATGAAGTTTGTTCCGTGTTGGAACATGGATTTGGTTGGGATATCATTATTATCTCTTATTTACTTTAATGCATCTATATACTTGGTAAAGGGTGGAAGGCTCGGCCTTATGCCTGGTGTTTTGTTCCACTCTTGCCGCCCTAGTTTCTGTCATACCGGTGTTATGTTCCTTGATTTTGCGTTCCTTATGCTGTTGGGGGAATGGGACCCCCTTGACAGTTCGCTTTGAATAAAACTCCTCCAGAAAGGCCCAACCTTGGGTTTACCATTTGCCACCTAAGCCTTTTTCCCTTGGGTTCTGCAGACTCAAGGGTCATCTTTATTTTAAACCCCGGGGCCAGTGCTCTTCTGAGTGTTGGTCCAACTTGTCAGCCGCCGGTGGCCACCAGGGGCAACTCTGGGCTGGCCTACCGGAAGTTTGGACAATCTGGTGTGCCCTGAGAACGAGATATGTGCAGCTCCTATCGGGCTTTGTCGGCACATTCAGGTGGCTTTGCTGGTCTTGTTTTACCATTGTCGAAATATCTTGTAACCGGGATTCCGAGTCTGATCGGGTCTTCCTGGGAGAAGGAATATCCTTCGTTGACCGTGAGAGCTTGTGATGGGCTAAGTCGGGACACCCCTGCAGGGTTTTGAACTTTCGAAAGTCGTGCCCGCGGTTATGGGCAGATGGGAATTTGTTAATATCCGGTTGTAGAGAACTTGACACTTAACTTAATTTAAAATGAATCAACCACATGTGTAGCCGTGATGGTCTCTTTCCGGCGGAGTCCGGGAAGTGAACACGGTTCTTGTGTTATTCTTGAACGTAAGTAGTTTCAGGATCACTTCTTGATCATTATAGCCTCTTGACCGAGCTTTGCTTCTCTTCTCACTCTCATTTGCGTAAGTTAGCCACCACAAATGCTAGTGCTTGCTGCAGCTCCACCTCACTGCCTTTTCCTACCCATAAGCTTAAATAGTCTTGATCGCGAAGGTGTGAGATTGCTGAGTCTCCGTGACTCACATATACTTCCTGTGGGAGTCCTGGATTAGGGGGTCTCCGGACAGCCAGACTATCTCCATTGGCCGGACTGTTAGACTATGAAGATACAGGATTGAAGACTTCGTCTCGTGTCTGGATGGGACTCTACTTGGCGTGGAAGGCAAGCTAGGCAATACGGATATGTGTATCTCCTCCTTTGTAACCGACCTTGTGTAACCCTAACCTCTTCGGTGTCTATATAAACCGGAGGGTTTTAGTCCGTAGGACAACATACAATCATACCATAGGCTAGCTTCTAGGGTTTAGCCTCTCCGATCTCGTGGTAGATCTACTCTTGTACTACCCATATCATCAATATTAATCAAGCAGGACATAGGGTTTTACCTCCATCAAGAGGGCCCGAACCTGGGTAAAACATTGTGTCCCCTGCCTCCTGTTACCATCCGCCTTAGACGCATAGTTCGAGACCCCCTACCGAGATCCGCCAGTTTTGACACCGACATTGGTGCTTTCATTGAGAGTTCCTCTGTGTCGTCGCCGTTAGGCTTGATGGCTCCTACTATCATCGATAGCGATGCAGTCCAGGGTGAGACTTTTCTCCCCGGACAGATCTTCGTGTTCGGCAGCTTTGCACGGTGGGCCAATTCGCTTGGCCATCTAGAGCAGATTGAAAGTTACGCCCCTGGTCACCAGGTCAGGTTTGGAAGCTTAAACTACACGGCCGATATCCGTGGAGACTTGATCTTTGACGTATTTGAGCCTCTACCTTATGCGTCACGCGTTCACGATGAGTACGATTTAGCTCTACCATCGGACAGTGTTCAGGAAATCGCATAGGCAGCCGCTCCGACCCTCAATTCGGAGCCAGTTGCGCCGTCCATGGACGGGTGGATGGAGCCCGCCACGGAGGCCTTACCCTCAGCGGTGATCGAGCCAAACATTGACCTTACCTTGCACGAGAGCCGTGTTGTTAAACTGCTGGATCCTTCTCCGGTCACGGACTCCGAGCCGCCTGCGCCCGTTCCTATCGAATCTGATTGGGCGCCGATCATGGAGTTTACCTCCGTGGATATTTTTCAGCACTCGCCTTTTGGCGACATACTGAACTCATTAAGGTCTCTCTCCTTGTCAGGAGGATCCTGGCCGAACTATGTCCGGCAGGACTGGGATGCGGACGATGAAGAAATTCGCGGCCCACCCACCACCCACTTAGTAGACACTGTCGATGACTTAACCGGCATGCTCGACTTTGACTCCGAATACATCGACGGTATGGATGACGATGCGGGAGACAAAGAGGAACCACTGCCCACAGGGCACTGGACAACCACCACATCATACGATATATACATGGTGGATACACCCAAAGAAGGCAATGGCGACGAGATAGCGGAGGATGACCCCTCCAAGAAGCAACCCAAGCGCTGACGTCAACGGTGCCGCTCTAAGTCCCGCCAAAGCAAAAGTGGTGATACCGGCACAGGAGAGAATAACACTCCAGCAGACATATCACTCTTGCCATTACATTGATAGCCATCATAGCCTTGCTCCTTTGCGTCGCTTACCCATCGAGACTAGCCATTGATTATTGCCGGCAATGAGACTTGTGCACATTAGCGATCATACTTCCCATAACATACATATATCATTGTTGCATATATTGGTATCATCTCTTGTGTCACAAAGTTGTCATCGCATACTCATTTGCTATCTAGGTTCGTCAAGCATTGCATGAGAAAAGATCTCAAACATTAAAGAGCCAAACAAGCTTTTAAGCAAAGAGAAAAGATAAGCAAAGACCTTTTAAGCAAGAACCATCGCATCTTACAACATTAAGATTGTCATACTCGATCATCTTGGATCATATCATAGCAACACCTTGCATAGAAAATATTTGGGATAGAAGTAGTTGCATTTTTGCTAAGTAGGTTGTGCACAAGTTCTTGTATCCGCCTATTGTGCAATCGTGCTAGCGTCTCTCTAGTGTTGTGCAACAAGAGCATTTTTGTGGATTCCACATTTTGGCTCACCCTTGGTTGCACAACCCCACTTATCTTTTTGCGTGTGTGTTTCCGTGTACCTTATATGCTTGGTCTACTTGTTACATTGCATCTTGCGAATCTTTTCCAACATTATTGAAGCTCACTTACAATTGCATCAAATTTTGTGCCACCATCCTAACCAAGCTCCACCAAAAGCTTTTACTTGTGTAGGTGTGAGAAACCGACAAGAGCTAGTACCAATTGTGCTATTTCCTTGTCCTACATTGGAGTGATCCTCGATCCACTTTCAACTTCGGTCAAGGTACATTTGGTACTCGTTCTTCTCTTTCTACCACTCACATTTGTCTTGGAATGATGGATAGGTACTTCTTCCAACCCACTCTTCATGGAGCAAGACGATGACATGAACTCCTTCGTCACCAAGAGTCACCTCTTTGGTGCACAACGTGCTTTGCATCAAGAGCAACAAGCTATGAGTGAATGCATCGACAACCTTGCCACCGACTTGTGACTTTCCGAGCAGTGTACAAGGGACTACTTCGACCACAAGCTCGACGATCACAAGCAAGAGAATGACGCAAGGATGGACGAAATTCGTGCTTTGTTGCTCAACCGCGCGTCTTCCACTTCAATAAGGAGCCGTTCAAGCCGCCACTCCGACTTCACCCTCTCCGGCTCAAGTACACCGACATTGAACACTCTTCGTCGGGCCACGCGCACCGATCGTCAAGCAAGCCTCAATCCGCTACGCGACATAGACTCTCAAGAGCGCCGACAACGTCAAACTCAAGAGGCCTTTGCGCTAGCCTGAGAATGGCAACGACAACACCAACATGAAGAGGAAGAGCAAGCGCGTCTACACCAAAATGCTCAAGATGCCGAGGCACAACGTCAAGAACAACAACTCCGTGACGCTCAAGCACTTGCGGCGCAACAAGCTCTACGCGATTCGAGTCGAGCCGTAGCCGACCGAAGCCGACAAGCCTGTCAACAAGAGGAAGCACTTCGCGAAGAAATTCAAGAACGAAGATTTCAAGCGCGTGTGCATCGTCAAGTTCCTCCTCGAGCTCGACAAGCTCCTCCACAAGCTCGCCAAGAACAACAAGTCAATCAAGAGCATGAAGACAATGGAGATCCTCCACGACAAGAACAACATGACGGTAACTACCCCCCGCGCCAAGAGCACCACGAGTTGCACAATCATCAACAACATGGGTGTCATCATCCCCGACCCCAACACAATGAAGAGCAACATTATGGCAAACTCAAGTTCACCATGCCCAAGTTCAATGGAAGCAACGATCCCGAAGAGTACCTTTCATGGGCATTGAAGGTTGACAAGATCTTCCGTTTGCACAATTTTGAAGAAGATAAGAAGATCGCGATGGACCCCCTTGAGTTCCAAGATTATGTCCTCATTTGGTGGGAACAAATCATAGAGCGCCGAGAGGCAAGAGGTGAACCACCCATCACTACTTGGCCGCAAATGAAGGATGTCATGAGAGCACGCTTCATACCTACCTACTACAATGCGACCTCTTCAAGAAACTCCAACAACTCAAGCAAGGAACAAAGAGCGTTGAAGAATACTACAGGAGATGGAGATTGCAATGATAAGAGACAATGTCATGGAAGATGATGAGAAAACAATGGCACGTTTCTTGAATGGACTCAATCATCCTATCAAGAAGATCGCCGACTTCCAACCACACTCAAATCTCATCGAGCTAGTGCACCAAGCTACCAAAGCGGAACGCCAAGTGCAAGATGACTTCAAGTATGCCAAGTTCTCGTCCAAGTCCTACGGCTTATCCAACAACCAAGCTCCAACGACTCCAACACCGACTACAAAGCCTTCTACTTCCAACATCGACAAGTCGACTTCCAAGAGAGCTTCGTCAATTACAAGCCATCCTCTTACGATCAACTTCAAGCCGAGAGCTTCATCATCATCAACCCCAACCGATGAGACCGTCAAGACGAGTTCTTTCAAGTGTTTCACTTGCGGAGGCCGAGGACACAAGTCCTACGAGTGCACCAACAAGCGAACCATGGTCTTCAATGATGATGGCACCTATGACTCCATGAGCGAAGGCGAAATGGAAGCCCTCGAGCAAGTCGCCATGCACCGCCAAGTGAAGAATTAAGAAGAACAAGTCTTTTGTGATGAAGACTCAAGTCCCGCACTTGTTGTCTCCAAAGTCTTGACTCTCCAACATCACCAAGAAGAAGACCAATGATGCCACATATTCCACACCAAGGTCGGCATCAATGGACGATCCGTCAAGGTCATCATCAATGGAGGGAGTTGTCATAATCTCGCAAGTGAAGAACTTTGCTCCAAGCTCCAATTGCCCAAGACGAAGCATCCACGTCCATACAACGTGCAATGGCTTAGTGACTCCGGCACCATCCAAGTCGAGCACCGAGTACAAGTCTCCTTCAAAATCGGCGCCTACGAAGACACCTTGGAGTGTGACGTTGTTCCTATGACCGTTTGTCATCTTCTCCTTGGACGGCCATGGTAATTCGATAGAGGAGTCATCCACAACGGCCGAACGAACCACTACATCTTCAAGATAAAGGGCAAGGAGTACGTCCTCCGTCCAATGTCGCCAAGTCAAGTGATCGCCGACAAGCAAGCCACCCATCGTGGAGATCATAGTGAGAGAGCGAGCCACCAAAAAGAAAGTGAGCGCCACAAGCCAAAATTGAGTGCCTCCACGATGAGCGAAAACAAGAACCTAGTTCTATTTGCCACCAAACGTGAGATGAGAGAAGTGTGTGAGAACCCATCTAGTGTCCTACACTACGTCCTCGTGTGCGAGGACAATGCACCACAAACTAACACTTCTCACACTCTTCCTCTAGTGTTGTCTTCTCTTTTGCAGGAATTTCAAGATGTTTTCCCCGATGAGCTACCTCCGGGTCTACCTCCTCTACGAGGAATTGAGCACCGAATCGACCTCATCCCCGGAGCACCTCTTCCGAACAAAGCTCCATACCGTGTCAACCCCGACGAAACAAAAGAAATACAAAGGCAAGTAAAGCATCTCATAGACCATGGACATGTGCGTGAAAGTTTGAGCCCTTGTGCCGTTCCGGTCATTCTTGTGCCAAAACGTGATGGTAGTTTTCGCATGTGCTCTAGTTGTAGACCTATCAATGCTATCACCGTTCGCTATAGGTATCCCATTCCACGCCTAGATGATATGCTTGATGAGCTTAGCAGTGCCACTATATTTTACAAAATTGATCTTAAGAGTGGTTACTATCAAATCCGCATACAAGAGGGTGATGAATGGAAAACCGCCTTCCAAACCAAGTTTGGTTTGTATGAGTGGTTAGTCATGCCTATGGGTCTTTCGGAAGCACCGAGCACTTTTATGCGCCTTATGAATCATGTCTTTCACCCTTACATTGGTATATTTGTTGTGGTCTACTTTGATGACATTCTTGTGTTTAGCAAATCTATCAAAGAGCATGTCACCCATGTCCGCACCGTTTTGCAAACTCTTAGAAAAGAACGCCTCTATGCTAATATGGAGAAATGCCTTTTTGGCGTTGATAAGCTCGTTTTCTTGGGTTTTGTTGTTTCTTCGAAGGGTGTTCATGTTGATGAGTCCAAGATCAATGCTATTAAGACTTGGCCGCAACCAACCAACTTGCATCAAGTGCATAGTTTTCTTGGCCTTGCGGGTTTCTATTGTCGCTTTGTGAAGGATTTTAGCACCATTGCTTCGCCTTTGCATGCTTTGAGCAAGAAGAATGCGCCTTTTGTTCGGGGACCATCCCAAGATACCGCATTCAATGAGCTTAAGTAGTTGCTTACTCATGTTCCCGTGCTTGCTTTACCCAACTTCGACAAGCCTTTTGAAATTCATCGCGATGCTAGTGGTAATGGCATAGGAGGTGTGTTAACACAAGAGAAGCGCCCCATAGCTTACTTTAGTGAGAAACTTTTTGGAGGGTAACTCAATTATCCCATCTATGACAAAGAGCTATATGCTTTAGTCCGTGTTTTGCATGAATGGGAACATTACCTTCGTCCCCATGAGTTTATCATCCATACCGATCATGAGACTCTCAAGTATCTTAAGGGACAAACAAAGTTGAACAAGCGTCATGCTAAATGGAGTGAATTTATTGAGTCTTTTCCCTATGTCATAAAGTACATCAAGGGAAAAGAAAACATAGTAGCGGATGCTCTTTCCCACATATGCATGCTTGTCACACAACTTGAGTTAGATGTCATTGGCTTTGAGCATATCAAAGACTTGTATGAGCATGATGCAACTTTTGCTACTCCTTATGCCAAGTGTTTGTCCAATACATCTTGGGAATGCTATTACATTAAAGACAGATATCTTATGAGAGCTAACAAACTTTGCATTCCCGATTCCTCTCTTTGTTTGTTGCTTTTGCATGAATCTCATGGAGGAGGCTTATTGGGACACTTCGGACGCGACAAGACGTTCGCCACGCGCTCTAAGAACTACTTTTGGACAAAGATGTTTCAGGACGTGAATCGTTTCACAAACCGATGTTCTACATGTCGCAAAGCTAAGTCCAAAGCTCAATCTCATGGTATCTATATGCCTTTACCAATTCCATACCAACCATGGGAAGACATTAGCATGTACTTTGTACTTGGTTTGCCTAGAACTCGAAATGGGAAAGATTCCATATTTGTCATTGTGGACCGTTTCTCAAAAATGGCACATTTTATTCCTTGCCACAAGATAGACGATGCTTCACATGTTGCTAATCTCTTTTGTAGGGAAATTTTGCGTCTCCATGGTGTGCCAAAGACCATCGTCTCGGACCGCGACGTCAAGTTCCTTAGCTACTTTTGGAAGACCCTGTGCGCCAAGCTCGGAATCAAGCTACTCTTCTCCACGGCGTACCATCCTCAAACCAACGGCCAAACGGAGGTGACAAACTGCACACTCTCCGCTCTACTTCGAGTACTCATCAAGAAGAACATCAAGGAGTGGGAGGATTGTCTACCCATCGCCGAGTTCGCCTACAACCGAGCAAGACACTCAACAACCGGCAAGTCCCCTTTCGAGGTCGTCTAAGGATTCAACCCTTTGTCACCATTGGATATTATCCCTCTACCACTCCAAGAGCGCATCAATTTGGACGCTAGTGCACGAGCGACACATCTCAAGAAGGTGCATGAAGATACAAGAAACACCATCGAGCGCCAAGTACGACGCCTTGCGACAAAGCTCAACGTCAACAAGCACCCTATGATATTCAACATTGGAGACCTTGTGTGGCTACACCTTCGCAAGGACCGCTTTCCCCAAGAATGCAAGTCCAAACTTCGACCACGCGCGGATGGACCATTCAAGGTGCTTGCACATTACAACAACAACGCATACAAGATCGACATCCCTAGTGACAAGTACTCCGTGAGTGACATCTTCTATGCATGAGACATGGCTACTACCTAAGTCCGAACTTCCACTTTCTATGCATGAGACATGGCTACTACCTAAGTCCGAGGTCTTGTGCATGATTAGGTACCAAGAAGGTCCTCCCGAAGATGTGCATGAAGATGTACATGTCCCCAAGTCCATGGAAGAGGAGAACCAACGGAAGGAGCCAAGAGCATCTCCCAGGCCCCGGACATCCGGCTAAGGCCCCGGACGTCCGGCCCCTGGAGCGTCTTCCACTACAGCAGCCCAGCCGCAGAAGGCTACAGGCCCCGGACATCCAGCCCCTTCTAAGCCCCCGGACATCCGGCCACCGGCCCAGAAATCCGGCCCCTCCAAACCAGAGAGCAACAAATGCCACCGCTCCAGCCCGGACATACGGCATCGCCTAAAAGCCTGGACATCCGGCCCGACCAGCCCGGACATCCGGCCTCCCCTGTCTGCGCACAGTGAAGGGCCGAGGCCCTTGTATCCCTTCTCCCCCCTAGACTATATATACTCTATTCCGTACAACTTTCTAGGGTTAGCAAAGGATTAGCTCATATTTTGTGTGAGAGCTTTGCTCATCCACTTGGTTACCTTCTCCTCGGAGATTCGAGCCTCCACCGGAGAAGATCCCCCAAGCGGATTCAAGACCCCTCTTTAGGGAAGAACATCAAGACCTCCTCACGGAGAAGAACCGGTTACCCTTTTGTAATGTCCCTAGTTGTCCATGGATCGTGTATCTTCTCTTATGTATTCAAGGATCTAGCACATGTGTGACTTGTTCTTGTTAGTTTGAGTGTTCCTCTTGTGTTTCCCCTTGTGTTTTCCCTCGTTCGCCTCTTCGTGTTCCTCGTGTTCTTCGTGGGATCCGCTCCTTTCATGAAAAATTGGCCGATTAGGGTTCTACCCTACATCACTACTACTTTGCTAACCGTAGAAAGGAGGTAGAGGAGGTCTATATATAGTCTAGTGGGCGAAGGGGTAAGTGAGGGGGCGAATGGGTACACGGGCCTCGGCCCAATTCATGCACGCAGACAAGGGCCGGATGATCCGGACGGGGGTCCGGATGATCTGGGACCTCGTTCGGATGATCCGGCTCCGCCGAGCAAATTCTGCAAGATTCGGCCGTCCCGGTGTAAGGATTACCCGGATGATCCAGGGGTCGGCCCAGATGATCCGTCTAAGCCCGGATGATCCGGACGGCGGCCCGTACGTCCGGCCTGACTTCAGCAGCCGCTCCATCTTCTTCTCCTTTCTTCCGTCGTCTCTTCCACGCTTCCCTTGCGGATGGTGTAGTCGTTACTTGGCGTTTGCACTCCTCCTTGACACCCCTGAAGCTCCGAAAATACCTATGCATGCACACGGGAGAAGTGTCAAGTAGTATACCATCCTTGAAGGGGTCAAGTGAGGATGTGAAAAGGAGATGATTCACCTTTGTGTATGTGAAGTAGATGTCGCACGTGTCACTTGCCAAACGGAATCTTGACATGGTGAAGTCCGTAAGATGCTCCGCATCACACTAAAACCAACAAGATTGATCACACATATGCTAGATCCTCAAAACACGAGAGGAGATACAAGATCCACGATCAACAAAGGACGATACACGATAACCGGTTCTTCTCCAAAGGAGGTTTTGATGGTCTTCTCCGCGAGGAGGTCTTGAATCCAATGGGATCTTCTCCAAAGAGGGTCCGCGGTCTCTCTCAAGGAGTAGATCCATTGTGGATGAGCAAAGCTCTATCTCTAAATGAGCTACTACTTTGCTAACCCTAGCTAGGAGGAATAGGAGGTCTATTTATAGTCTTAGTGTAATCGGGGGCGAAGTGAGGGGGTACATGGGCCTCGGGCCCAAATCCTGTGTCCAGACAGGTACCGGACGTTCGCTGGGGACCGGTCGTCCGGTGGCTCATGGGCGTCCGGACGTCTGGTGGCTTCCGGACTTCCGCTGGTTCCGTTCTGTGATGGAGGTGCCGGATGTCCGGTCACTTCGGACTTCCGCTAATTTTGGGTCGGGTGTGGTGGCGCCGGATGTACGGTCATGCCGGTCGTCCGCTCGCTGGAGGGTGTGGCCGGTCGTCCGGTCCTGGCCGGACGTCCGCTCGCTGTAGCTCTTGGCTAGGGCATCAGGCTCCAGACGTCCGGTCCCGACCGGTCGTCCGGTGGTTGGGGCTTCTTCCGCAGCTCTTCTTCTTGAACTTCGCGGTTGGTGTTCTCGCCGTCTTATCCATTGGGTGTAGTCGCTCCGTGGCTCTCCTCCAAGTGCCGGATCATGCATAGTGTTCCCGCTTGAGGTAGTAGCCATGTCTCATGTATAGGAAATGGTAGTTCGGAGAGGAGCGAGTTTACCTTCTCTTCGATAGCCTTTGCTCATGCCCTTGTCATTGGTCCAAGTGGTGTCATGGGAGACGTAGGTAGGTCCATGGGGATGATCTTGGGATGCTCCGCATCATCTCCCCTCCCTTGGGAAAGATCCGACCTCGGATCGAATTCTTCATCACCATGGTAGGGCGGTAGATCCTTGACATTGAAGATGTTGCTCACGATGTACTTGTCGCGCGGGAGGTCGATCTTGTAAGCGTTGTTGTTGTAGCGTGCAAGCACCTTGAAGGGTCCATCCACTCGTGGTAGAAGTTTAGACTTGCGTTCGGTGGGGAAGCGGTCTTTGAGAAGGTGTAGCCACACAAGATCACCAATGCTAAATACCAAGGGTTGCTTATTGATGTTGAGCTTGGTCGCAAGTCATTGTACTTGGCGCTCGATGGTGTGCCTTGTATCTTCATGCACCTTCTTGAGATGGTTCACACGTGCACTTGCGTCCATATTGATGCGCTCTTGGAGTGGTTGAGGAAGAATGTCCAATGGTGACAATGGGTTAAATCCGTAGACGACCTCGAAGGGGGACTTACCGGTAGTTGAGTGTCTTGCGCGGTTGTACGCGAACTCGGCGATAGGTAGACACTCCTCCCACTCCTTGATGTTCTTCTTGATGATCACGCGAAGTAGAGCGGAGAGTGTGCGGTTGGTCACCTCCATTTGGCTGTCGGTTTGTGGATGGTATGCCGTGGAGAAGAGTAGCTTGATTCCGAGCTTGGCGCATAGGGTCGTCCAAAAGTAGCTTAGGAACTTGACGTCGCGGTCCGAGACAATTGTCTTTGGAACTCCATGTAGACGCAATATTTGCCTACAAAAGAGAGTGGCAACATGTGAAGCATCGTCTATCTTGTTGCATGGTATGAAATGTGCCATCTTAGAGGATCGGTCCACAACAACAAATACCGAATCATTTCCATTTCTAGTCCTAGGCAATCCGATTACAAAATCCATGCTAATATCTTCCCATGGTTGATATGGAATTGGGAGAGGCATGTAAAGGCCATGGGATTGAGCTTTAGACTTAGATTTGCAACATGTAAAGCATCGGTTGGTGAAGCGGTTGATGTCGCGAAACATCTTGGGCCAATAATAGTTCTTGGAGAGCGTAGCGAAAGTCTTGCCGCGTCCAAAATGTCCCATTAGTCCTCCTCCATGAGATTCCTGCAAAAGCAACAAACGAAGAGAAGACTCGGGGATGCAAAGCTTGTTAGCTCTCATAAGATATCCATCTTTGATGTAATAGCGTTCCCAAGAGGTATGTGACAAGCATTTGGCATAAGGAATAGCAAAAGTAGGATCATGCTCATACAAGTCTTTTATGTGCTCAAAGCCAATGACATCCAATTCAAGTTGAGTAACAAGCATGATATGCAGGAAAGAGCGTCCGCCACAACATTTTCCTTACCTTTGATGTACTTGATGATATAAGGAAAAGATTCAATGAATTCACTCCATCTAGCATGGCGCTTGTTCAACTTGGTTTGACCCTTAAGGTATTTAAGTGTTTCATGATCGGTATGAATGATAAATTCATGAGGGCGAAGATAGTGTTCCCATTCATGCAAAACTCGCACTAAATCATATAACTCTTTGTCATAGATGGGGTAATTGAGTTGCGCTCCAGAAAGTTTCTCACCAAAGTAAGCTATGGGGCGCTTCTCTTGTGTTAACACACCTCCTATGCCATTACGACTAGCATCGCAATGAATCTCAAAGGGTTTGTCAAAGTTGGGTAATGAAAGCACGGGAGCATGAGTAAGCAAATGCTTAAGCTCATTGAAAGCAGTATCTTGGGATGGTCCCCAAACAAAAGGCGCATTTTTCTTGCTCAAGGCATGCAAAGGTGAAGCAATGGTGCTAAAGTCTTTCACAAATCTAAGGTAGAAACCAGCTAAACCAGGGAAGCTACGCACTTGATGCAAGTTGGTTGGTTGTGGTCAAGTTTTAATTGCATTGATCTTAGAGTCATCAACATGAACACCCTTAGAGGAAACAAAAAACCCAAAGAAAACGAGCTTATCAACGCCAAAAAGGCATTTTTCCATGTTAGCATAGAGACGCTCTTTTCGAAGAGTTTGCAAAATGGTTCGAACATGGGTGACATGATCTTTAGGAGATTTGCTATAAACAAGGATATCATCAAAGTAGACCACAACAAACTCACCCATGTAAGGGCGAAACACATAATTCATAAGACGCATGAAAGTACCCGGTGCTTCTGATAAACCCATAGGCATGACTAACCACTCATACAAGCCAAACTTTGTTTTGAAAGCGGTTTCCATTCATCACCCTCTTGTATGCAGATTTGTTAGTAACCACTTTTAAAATCCATTTTGGAAAATATAGTGGCACCACTAAGTTCATCAAGCATATCATCAAGGCGTGGAATGGGATACCAATAGCGAACGTTGATAGCATTGATAGGTCTACAATCGGAACACATGGAGAAGCTACCGTCTCTTTTTTGGCACAAGAATGACCGGAATGGCACAAGGACTCAAACTTTCACGCACATGTCCATGGTCTATGAGATGCTTTACTTGCCTTTGTATTTCTTTGTTTTATTCGGGGTTGACGCGGTAGGGAGCTTTGTTCGGAAGTGGTGCTCCGGGGATGAGGTCGATGCGGTGCTCGATGCCTTGTAGTGGAGGTAGTCCCGGAGGTAGCTCGTCAGGGAAAACATCTTGGAATTCCTGCAAAAGAGAAGACAACACAAAAGGTAGAGTGTGAGAGGTGTTAGCTTGTGGTGCGTCGTCCTTGCACAAAAGGATGTAGTGTATCACACTAGATGGGTTCTAACACACTTTTCTTATCTCATGTTTGGTGGCAAATAGAACTAGGTTCTTCTTTTCGCTCATTGTGGAGGCACTCGATTTGGGCTTGTGGCGCTCACTCTCTTTTTGGTGGTTCGCTCTCTCACTATTCTCTCCACGATGGGTGGCTTGCTTGTGGGCGATCACTTGGCTTGGAGACATAGGGCGAAGTACATACTCCTTTCCTTTCATCTTGAAGATGTAGTGGTTCGTTCGGTCATTGTGGATGACACCTCTATCAAATTTCCATGGTCGACCAAGAAGAAGGTGGCAAATGGTCATTGGAACGACATCACACTCCAAAGTGTCTTCGTAAGCTCTGATTTTGAAGGAGACTTGCACTCTATGCTCGACTTGAATAGTGCCGGAGTCACTTAGCCATTGGAATTTGTCGGGATGTGTGTGCTTCGTCTTGGGCAATTGGAGCTTCGAGCAAAGTTCTTCACTTTCTAGGTTATGACAACTCCCTCCATCGATGATGACCTTGACGGACCTTCCATTGATGCCGGCCTTGGTATGGAATATGTGGCATCTTTGGTCTTCTTCTTGGTGATGTTGAAGGGTCAAGACCATGGAGTCAACGAGAGCGGGACATGATTCTTCATCGCAAAAGACTTGTTCCTCTTCATCGTTCACTTGCCGGTGCATGGTGACTTGCTCAAGTGCTTCTGTTTCTCCTTCACTCATGGAGTCGTATGTGCCATCGTCGTTGAGGATCATGGTTCGCTTGTTGGTACACTCAAAGGACTTGTGGCCTTGGCCTCCGCATGTGAAGCATTTGAAGGAACTTGTCTTGATGGTCTCATCGGTTGGGGTAGACGATGATGAAGCTCTCGGCTTGAAGTTTCTCATTGTAGGAGGATGACTTGGGTTTGATGAAGCTTTCTTCTAACTCGACTTGTCGACGTTGCTTGTAGAAGGCTTGGTTGAAGCTTGGGTGTTGGAGAAGCCGTATGACTTGGATGAGAACTTGGCATATTTGAAGTCATCTTGCACTTGACGTTCCGCTTTGGTGGCTTGATACACTAGCTCGGTGAGGTTCGAGTATGGTTGGAAGTCGGCGATCTTCTTGATGGGGTGGTTGAGTCCATTCAAGAAACGTGCCATAGTTTTCTCATCATCTTCCGTTACATTGGCTCGTATCATTGCAATCTCCATTTCCCTGTAGTACTCTTCAATGTTCTTGGATCCTTGCTTGAGTAGTTGGAGTTTCTTGAAGAGGTCTTGCTTGTAGTAGGTAGGCATGAAGCGTGCTCTCATGACATCCTTCGTTTGTGCCCAAGTAGTGATGGGTGCTTCACCTTTTGCCTCTCGGCGCTCAATGACTTGTTCCCACCAAATGAGGACATAGTCTTGGAACTCAAGGGATGCCATCGCGATCTTCTTCTCTTCTTCATTGTTGTGCAAGCGGAAGATTTTGTCGACCTTCAATGCCCATGAAAGGTACTCTTCGGGATCGTTGCTTCCATTGAACTTGGGCATGGTGAACTTTAGAGCATGATTGGTTTGCTGCTAATATTTGGCTAGCCAAATGTTGGCAATGCCAACACTTGCCAACTATTGGCAGCTTTCTGTGAGATGGCAAGACGACTCGGTAACCAACCAAGTAGTAGCCAATATTTGGCACAATGCCAAACATTGGCATGCCAACTTTTGGCACCAAACCAATTATGCTCTTAGCTTGCCGTAGCGTTGCTCTTCATTGTGTTCGGGTCAGGGATGATGATGTCCTTGATGAGGAGGATCGTCTCTCACAACTTGCTCTTGTCGTGGAGGATTTCCATTGACTTCTTGTTCTTGTTGAACTTGATGTTCTTGGTGAGCTTGTGGAGGAACTTGTCGAGCTTAACGTTGCACGCGAGCTTGATATCTTCGTTCGTGAACTTCTTTGTGAAGTGCTTCTTCATGTTCATGAGCTTGTCGGCCTCGGTTGGCTATGACTCGACTCGATTCTCGAAGGGCTTGTTGCGCCTCAAGTGCTTGAGCATCTCGCAATTGCTGCTCTTGATGTTGTGCCTCGGCATCTTGTGCTTCTTGGTGTAGATGTGCTCGCTCGTCCTCTTTGTGTTAGCGTTGTCGTTGCCATTCTCGTGCTTGCCCAAATGTAGCTTGGTTTTGATGATGTCATTGTTCTTGAGAGTTGTTGTCATGTAGAGGGTTGCGGTTGGCTTGACGATCTTGGCAGTGGCACGACGAAGAGTGTTCGATGTTGGTTTACTTGAGCCAGAGATGGTATAGTCGGAGTGTCGACTTGAGCGACTCCGTCTTGATGAGGACGAAGTGGAAGAAGAGCGGTTGAGCAACAAAGCACGAATCTCGTCCATTCTTGCGTCGTTCTCTTGCTTGTGGTCGTCGAGCTTGTGGTCGAAGTAATCTCTTGTACGTTGCTCGAAGAGTCGCAAGTCGATGGCGAGGTTGTCGATGTGTTCGCTCATTGCTTGTTGCTCTTGATGCAAAGCATGTTGTGCACCAAGAGGTGTCTCTTTGTGACATACGAGTTCATGTCGTCGACTTTCCCAATGAAGAGTGGGTTGGTAGAAGTACTTGGCCTATCCATCATTCCAAGAGAAATATGTGAGTGGGAGAAAGAGAAGAACATATACCAAATGTACCTTGACCGATGTTGAAGGTGGATCAAAGATCACTCCAATGTGGAACAAGGAAATAACACAATTTGTACCAATTCTTGTCGGTTTCTCACACCTACAAAAGTAAAAGCTTATGGTGGAGCTCGGTTAGGATGGTGGCACAAAATTTGATGCAATTGTTAGTGAGCTTCAATAATGTTCGAAAAGATTCACAATTTTGCAATGCAACAAGTAGACCAAGCAAAATAAGGTACACAAAAACACACACGCAAAGAGATAAGTGGGGTCGTGCAACCAAGGATGAGCCAAAATGTGGAATCCATGAAAATGCTAGTAAGCTTGGTGAAGACAATGATTTGGTAGACCAGTTCCAACTACTGTCTCAGTTGTATGTCTGGTTGGAGCGGCTGAGTATTTAAACTCGAGGACACATAGTCCCGGACACCCAGTCCTGAACATGCAGCTCAGGACACCAAGTCCTCACGTATTCTCTTTGAGCTAAGGTCACACAGACCTCTCCCAATCACTCGTGGTAAGTGAGGGAGTCCTGGATTAGGGGGTGTCCGGATGGCCGGACTATACCTTCGGCCGGACTCCTGGACTATGAAGATACAAGATTGAAGACTTCGTCCCGTGTCCGGAAGGGACTTTCCTTGGCGTGGAAGGCAAGCTTGGCGATACGGATATGTAGATCTCCTACCATTGTAACCGACTCTGTGTAACCCTAGCCCTCTCCGGTTTCTATATAAACCGGAGAGTTTTAGTCTGTAGGGAAAAACAACAATCATACCATAGGCTAGCTTCTAGGGTTTAGCCTCTCTGATCTCGTGGTAGATCTACTCTTGTACTACCCATATCATCAATATCAATCAAGCAGGACTTAGGGTTTTACCTCCATCAAGAGGGCCCGAACCTAGGTAAAACATCGTGTCCCCTGCCTCCTGTTACCATCTGACCTAGACGCACAGTTCGGGACCCCGTACCCGAGATCCGCCGGTTTTGACACCGACATTGGTGCTTTCATTGAGAGTTCCTCTGTGTCGTTACTTTTAGGCCCGATGGCTTCTCCAATCATCAACAGTGATGCGATCCAGGGTGAGACTTTCCTCCCCGGACAGATCTTCGTATTCGGCGGCTTTCCACTGCGGGCCAATTCGCTTGGCCATCTGGAGCAGATCGAAAGCTACGCCCCTGGCCATCAGGTCAGATTTGGAAGTTTGAACTACACGGCCGACATCCGCGGAGACTCGATCTTCGATGGATTCGAGCCACAGCCGAGCGCGCCACACTGTTACGATGGGCATGATTTAGCTCTGCCGCCGAACAGTGCCCTGGAGTCCACACCTGTGTCCGCCCCGACCCCTAGCTCGGAGCCGATCACGCCAATCGAGGATAGGTGGTTAGACACCGCCTCAGGGGCTGCAATCTCTACGGCGATCGAGCCGAACACCAGCCCTATTCTCTGCAAAGCCCATGACTCCAAGGAGCCGGACTCCTCTCCAGACTCCGAGCCCTCCGCACCCCGACCGATCGAACCCAATTGGGCGCCGATCATGGAGTTCACCACCGCGGACATCTTTCAGCACTCGCCCTTCGGCGATATTCTGAATTCACTAAAGTCTCTCTCTTTATCAGGAGAGCCCTGGCCGGAATATGGTCAACAAGGTTGGGACGCAGATGATGAACAAATTAAAATCCCACCCAATACCCACTTTGTAGCCACTATCGATAATTTAAACGACGTGCTCGACTTTGACTCCGAAGACATCACGGTATGGAGGAGATGAACACGAACCAATGCCTATAAGGCACTGGACAGCCACCTCATCTCATGATGTATACATGGTGGACACACCCAAAGGAAGCGACGACGAGGAACACAGGGATGCAACGAGGGATCGTTCACGCGAAAAGCAATCAAAGCAGCGACGTAAGCGCCGCTCCAAGCCCCGCCTCGACAGAGACATCAGTCATACAGACCCAACCATAGAGCAGGATGAGCCGGCAGACGACAAACATGCCTTAGAGCAAGCGTCCGAACAGGGAAACTTGGATAAACAAACCGAACACCCCGTCCCCGGCGAAAACAACAGTCCGGACAACCTTACGCCGAATAAACTCATGGAGCAGAAGAACCTCCACAAAAGGCTCATCGCCACAGCGCATAGCCTGAAAAAGCAGAAGCGGAAGCTCAAAACTATGGAAGATGTACTCAGAATCAGATGGAGCAAAGTACGCAACACCGCAGACAAATATGCCGGCAGTCGCCGCACAAAAAGCTATCCAAAGCGAAAGCTACTGCCTGAATTTGACGAGGAGGCCTTAGAGCCCCTGCAGTCAAAAAATAGGAAAGCCATCCGGTCGGATGGACGACCGCATGGCCAGCATGGAGTGGCAAGTGGCGCCGCACACAAGCCGGCACGCGATCCGCCAAAGGATCCGCATCAAAAAGATGGCCCAGCCAGATCTATATACGGGCCAAGAAAGCAAGCTCTAGTAAGCAATGCAACACAACAAATATCCGAACATCACGGCACACCCAAATACAGGGGCGCCGCACACCCCCTATGTTTCACCGATGAGGTGCTAGACCATGATTTTCCAGCGGGATACAAGCCTGTAAACATAGAGGCGTACGACGGAACAATAGACCCTGGGATCTGGATCGAGGATTATATCCTCCACATACACATGGCCAGAGGAGATGACCTCCACGCCATAAAATACTTACCCCTCAAGCTTAAAGGGCCAGCTCGGCATTGGCTCAAAAGCCTTCCCGAAAACACCATTGGAAGTTGGGAAGAGCTTGAGGATGCTTTTCGGGCAAATTTTCAAGGGACCTATGTCCGCCCTCCGGATGCAGACGATCCCAGTCACATAACTCAACAGCCCGGAGAGTCAGCCCGGAAATTCTGGAACAGATTTCTTACTAAAAAGAATCAGATAGTCGACTGTCCGGACACCGAAGCCCTAGCAGCTTTTAAGCACAACGTTCGAGACGAATGGCTCACCTGACACCTCGGCCAAGAAAAGCCAAGAACAATGGACGCATTGACAAGCCTCATGACCCGCTTTTGTGCAGGAGAGGATAGCTGGTTGGCAAGATGCAGCACCAGCGACCCAAGTACATCCGAAGTTAGGGATGGAAACGGAAAACCCCGACGCAGCAAGGACTAGCGCCGGAATAAGGGAAACAGCCCAAAGAGCACGGCGGTCAACGCCGGATTCAAAAGCTCGCGGCAGAATCAGAGAAAGCCGCCCATCAAGGATAACAGGGATGAGCTATCGAACTTAAACAAAATCTTGGACAAGATATGTTAAATACACAGTACTCTCGGGAAGCCTACGAACCATACCCACAGAGATTGTTGGGTTTTCAAGCAAGCCGGCAAGCTCAACGCCGAACACAAGGGGCTCGACACACCAAGTGAGGACGACGACGAACCCCACGAGCAGAGCACCAGGAAACAAAAGGATTTCCCACAAGAAGTCAAAACAGTAAACTTACTTCACGTGACGAACAGAACGACGCCACAAGAGATACGCGCCATACGGCCTATCTCAAAGGAGTCTCGCCAATGGTTGTTAAAACAAATCACCTTCGACCATCAGGATTACTCTAGAAGTATCCGGAACGCAGGCTGGACTGCCTTGGTATTAGATCCAATAATCAGCGGACTCCATTTTACAAATGTCCTGATGGACGGCGGCAGTGGTCTAAACCTGTTATACCAGGACACAATACGCAACATGGGGATAGACCCAACAAAAATTCGCCATAGCAAAACCTCCTTTCAAGGGGTAATGCCAGGCCCGGATGCCCGTTGCATGGGTTCTCTCCGGCTAGAAGTTATGTTCGGCTCCCCCGATAACTTCCGTTGCGAACAACTAACTTTCCACATCGCCCCACTCTCAAGTAGCTATCAAGCACTGCTGGGACGTGAAGCTTTCGCCCGCTTTAACGCAATACCACATTATGCATCTCTTACGCATAAGATGCCCGGTCCACGAGGCATCATCTCATTAAAGGGAAAACATTGAGTGTTCCTCCCGCGCGGAAAATAGTGCGGCTGCCTTGACAGCCCCACAATAAAGCGGCTTCACCAGCCAAAGCATCTAAACAGGTCGTCAAGACCACGGACACGGCTAGACGAGTCCGGCATAAACATACAATTGATAAAGGCTTAATAGCCGTATGGCCCTGTACTAGGGGCTCCGCGCATATAAAACAAGAGACAATAAAGCTCAATTTTACCCATTTCGATTCATACTTTGTTTATTTAGTATAACTCATGTTCGGCACGATCTTTCTTTAACTAAGTTCCTCTCTTTTTTACAGATGAACACCGTGCTACGCCCGTCTAGGATACGGCACAACGGAGACACAGGCGCAGACGTGCAGCAAGGACCCGTTCCAAGGATTCTTTTTAGATTAAGACCCTGCGTAAACCTCTTTTACTGTCTCTTGTTGATACACATCCCCTGGTTTCTTGGTATAACCAAGGAGGAGGCTGGCGTTTTGGCATGTGGCCACGTCAGAGTTTTGCGCGTACCTGGACACTAGGGGCTTATTACTAAGGGTGTTATCCCGCCCGCCCTCATAAAGACCGAATACCTTAGGGAGTGTTCGGCGTCGCGAGTTTGGCCTTATATGCATCAGCTCCGAATCATGTCTTTGGTCAAATGTTGGGTTTACCCGGCTCCTGTGTTTTGCTGCCTTACGTTCTGCTCTATCGGCTAAGGCGGCACCAGGAGAACTACTACGATTGTGCCCCAGTTCGGCCAGGCGAGCACCTCAGTAGAGAAAGCCGAAAACTGACTGTCATGATATAGCGTGAGACTGGTCAACCACTCGATGACATACCGGAATCTTTAGGATTCCTCCACATTAACGAAGGGCCGTTTCCCGGCCAGGCACATACGCGCCCTGAGTTCGGGCGAGCGCAGGCGCCACCAGGGGCTATATAAGTAGCCTCAATGTCAAACTCCTATGGCTAAGTGAAAGTGATAAAGCATCATAGTCCGATTGCCTAGTTCGTTGCGCTATCACCTCCTTTGTAGGACCAAGACGTTGGATCAAGTGTGAAAATGCGCCTTCTGCGAACACCCCCGCATTATGTGCGTGGGGGCTGAAGCCGACGACTGCCATCTTTCAGATTATATATACATATATTTTAAACGGCCACACAGGAGGTATCATAATTCTTGCAGGCACAAGTATAAAAAGCTTCTACAATTTATCAAAATATTGTTTTACAATAATACATGCTATTCGAATATAGTATCCTTCGAGCACTGCGTCTCTATTAAACGAGCGCCTTGCAGAACTTCCTGAAAATAGCGCTCGGCAGGTACTCGGCTTCCATCCGAGTCTGGGGATGCAACAGCGGTGGCTTCCATTTCCGCCCGGTATGTCTTGACACGGGCAAGAGCCATCCGTGCACCCTCTATGCACGCTGACCTCTTCATCGCATTGATATGCGGCGCCGCACCAAGGAACTGCTGCACCAAGTTGAAATAACTTTTCGGCTCTGGTCTCTGTGGCCACAGATGACTCACGACATACTTCATGGCGAGTTCGGACAACCTATTTAGCTCGGCCCATTCGGCCAAACGATCGGCTAATGACAGTGGACGCTCTGGATTGTGGAACTGCAACCAGAAGAGCTTTTGCACTTCGCGATCTTCTTGATCTCGGAAGTGCTCGGCCGCATCTGCGGCACTCGCTGCTAAATCCAGATAGGTGTCCGCCGTACTCCACATCTGGTCTAACGGAGCATGTTTAGGATCACAGAACTTCCTCCGCAGCATAAAGGGCTTTCCAGCCGCGATTTCTCCGGCCTGACGCAGCTCCTCCTTCATAGGTCTCATCGCAGAGCGAGCATCCTTGGCATCGGCAACGGCCTTCTTCAGGTCCGTCTGTTCCGCCCGATCTTCTTTTTCAAGAAGCTTGCAACGGTCAGCAGCGTTCTTCAGCTTCGCGACCATCTTGGCCATTTCCTTCTTGCTTCGGCAGTGAGCAGCCTGTTCGGCTTTCAGCTCTTCAATTGCCTTTCCGGCAGCCGCATCACTTTTCCTGGCTTGCTCCTTGGCTCGGGCAAGTTCCGCCTGAAGATTCTCCATGGCAGCAGCACCATCTACATCAAGCGCACACATCGTAAGATACTGGCATAAAGCTCCTCTTACCAGGCGCCGCCGAAGGAATTACATACCTTGTGCCTCGTCAAGCCGCTTGTTGACAAGCACGATGTCGGCATCTTCCACGTCAAGTTGCCGCTTTAGCTCGGCAAATCCATCAGTCCGGCTGGCCACCGGACACTTCGCCACCTACGTATAATGGCAGCATATTAGACCTGGGATTATGATCCTCTGTGCGCCGTCACATTTGACAACACACAGAGTCTCAGGGGCTACTATCTACACAGGGCACATCTTATTTATGCGCAACTGTCCAAAAAGGGTACATTATTTTGCGTACCTCAAAACCTGTCAGTAAACTCTTGATGGCCTCGTGCAATCCGCTCTCCGTGGATGAAATCCTCTCAATCACCGTACCCATCAATGCACGGTGCTCCTCTGAGATAGATGCTCGCCCTAGCAGATCCTTCAGCTCCTCCGACCGCGCACCAGACAGCGCCAGACTCGTCCGATGGCCCTTTTCAAAGGCCAGACGCGGAGGGCTTTGGGGGGCCACATGACTACCTTCCGGCCCCGCCGGATTCGGAGAAACCCTCCGCGACGATACCTCAGGGTCGCCCGCCTCGCAAGGCGGTATGGCAGGGGGAGGCATTCCGCTCTCCATCATCTCCGGAAGAAGATCCCCCGAAGACAAGCTCTGCTGAGAAGGGCTAAGGTCCGAGCTACAAGGTAAATTTTTGATTACTTTTCTCAGATATAAAGCAGGGATTTCTCTCGTTTCTTAAAAAGAAAACTCCTCTCTACTTACGGCTCGGTGGAGGGCTGATCCCCTTGAGGGCATAATTCGGCCGAAGTATCCCCCAGCACAGGACCCTCTGGCGAAGATTTGTTCCCCCGCTTTAAGGCCATGGTCTCCGGGTCTTCAGAGGCGGTCCTCTTCTTCCCCTGAGGAGAGGAATTTTCGATTCCTCCGTTCCGGACAACCTCCTTTGAGGAGGCTGTAGCTCCCTTGTCCCCTCCCTCGCTTCCCTTTGAAGGCACAACCTCCAACATCCTGACTAGCACGGGACCCGGCATGGTCTCGGGGAGGGGGGCCGGACACCTGATTAGCTTTGCTTTTGCTATCCACTCCTGTTTAAAGGACAACTCTTTTAGGGGAAATTTTATGATAAATATACGGATAGTGAGTCCGGGCACAAGGCTATTTACTTGAGTATCCGGACGATTGCAGCTCAGACCTGCGTCCTCCGTAGAATCCGGACACACTACTTGTGGTCCAAAGAACAATTTGTACATCTCCACGGGCGTCATGCCAAGAAAATGTTGGAGAACTCGTGGTCCCTCCGGGTTGAACTCCCACAGGCGGAGGGGGCGACGTTTGCAGGGCAGAACTCGGTGAATTAACATAACCTGCATCACCATAACTAGACTGATGTCTCTTTCTAGGAGATCTCGGATGTGGCCGTACAACAGGGGAACGTCCTTTGGCGGGCCCCAGTCCAGCCCCGTATTGACCCATGATGCCAGTCATGGCGGGGAACCCGAGCGAAAGGCAGGTGGCGCTACCCACTTAGGGGCCCTGGGAGCGGTAATATAAAACCACTCTCGCTGCCATAAGCTGGACTCCTCTTGAAAAGAGCCCTCGGGCCATGGAGTACCAGCATTCTTGCTTATAAAAGCACCTCTGCACTCCGCATGCCATCCCTCGATCATCTTCGGCTCTACTTTGAAGTTCTTGAGCCATAGTCCGAAGTGAGGAGTGATACGGAGGAAGGCTTCACACACGATGATGAATGAGGAAATATGGAGGATGGACTCCAGGGCTAAGTCGTGAAATTCCAGCCCATAATAATACATGAGCCCCCTCACGAAGGGATCCGTCGGGAAGCCTAGCCCCCTAAGGAAGTGAGACATGAACACCACACTCTCACCGGGCTTGGGAGTGGGAATGACCTGCCCTTGAGCAGGCAGCCTATGCGAGATTTCGTCGGTCAAGAACCTGGCCTCTCTCAACTTCAGCACGTCCTCCTCCGTGATGGAGGAAGGCATCCATCGGCCTCGAAGGTCGGAATCGGACATTGTCGAAGGTCCAAAGCGCCTGAAATCTGGAGCCTTGGGTGTTGGAACTCGAGGCGAAGGGCGAACTCGTTTGAGATTGAAAGGAAGGAGTAAGGCCTTGGTCTCTTTATAAGAGGTTGAAAACCAAGGGCCTTCCCCATGACCGTTTGGGACTCACCTTTGATTGAGAAAATATACCAACGGGTACGGTTGGGTTACCCATGCCCGTGTTGATGAGAATCCTGGAATACACGATCTCTGCTTTAACAAGACGTGCCAAGGAAACCTCCTCGCTAAACGCGCTAAGGTGGGACAATAAAATGATTCGAATAAAGACTTGGCCGTGGTGTGATGTCACGCTACGGAATACGTCAGCAGATTAGATTTGTGTAAATATTATTCTCTCTATGGCAATATGTGGAAACTTATTTTGCAGAGCTGGACACTACCTTTGTGTTCAAAATCTTCTATGAAGTACTTGGAGGAGGAACCCGCCTTGCAACGCCGAAGACAGTCTGCACGCCGGACTCATCATCATTGAAGCCTGGTTCAGGGGCTACCGAGGGAGTCCTGGATTAGGGGGTGTCCGGATGGCCGGACTATACCTTTGTCCGGACTCCTGGACAATCAAGATACAAGATTGAAGACTTCGTCCCATGTTCGGAAGGGACTTTCCTTGGCGTGGAAGGCAAGCTTGGCGATACGGATATGTAGATCTCCCTAGCCCTCTCCGGTGTCTATATAAACCGGAGAGTTTTAGTCTGTAGGGAAAAACAATAATCATACCATAGGCTAGCTTCTAGGGTTTAGCCTCTCTGATCTCGTGGTAGATATACTCTTGTACTACCCATATCATCAATATCAATCAAGCAGGACGTAGGGTTTTACCTCCATCAAGAGGGCCCGAACCTGGGTAAAACATCGTGTCCCCTGCCTCCTGTTACCATTCGACCTAGATGCATAGTTCGGGACCCCCTACCCGAGATCCGCCGGTTTTGACACCGACAGTAAGTCTTCAGGTGACTTCCGAACCTTCACAAACTTGGTCACTCGGCGATCCACAATTCCTCTTGGATGCTCTACACCATGACGCCTAACCATCTGGAAGAAGCACAGTCTTCAAAGGTAACAAGCGTCGGATTCACGCAGGATCAATCTCTTCAGTGATGCTCAATCACTTGGGGTTTGTAGGTGTTTGGGTTTTGGTTTTGGTTTTCCTCACTTGATGATTTTCACTCAAAGTCTTTGGAGGATGGGTTGCTCTCAAATGACAAGTGTCAGTTTCTCTCGGAGCAGCCAACCAGCTAGTGGTTGTAGGGGGTGGCTATTTATAGCCTAGGGAGCAGCCCGACATGATAAGACATAAATGCCCTTCAATGATATGACCGTTAGGTGGATAGATATTTTGGGACAACTTGCTCATAGCACGGCAACGGTCGGAATTTTGAGTAGCAAAATCCTCAGGGCTATCATGTTCCTCACTTTGTAGGTAATCCGCACTGGCGAATTCCTAACTCCTCAGTCAGAACAAATTCCTCAGAGACTGGAAGAACTTCGTCTCTGTCACTTAAGAATATGACTGGATTGTATGAGATTTCCAATGGCTTCACTCAAAGGGATTGGTAGGTGTAGGATTTTGAGTTGAGCATCACAAGGAAATTTTTCCTTAGTATTTCCTCGACCCCCTTTAACAGTACGGTGTTTCCTATGACTCAAGAAAGAGAAAATGAAACTACGAAAACAAAAGTCTTCACGCTTCATGTTCATTGAATGAATACCAACTCTTCAAGGTCACAGCAATTTCTTCACTTTCAAAGTCTTCAGAAAGTCTTCAGAAATCCAAAGTCTTCAGTCGAAGAACTTCATTTTTAGGGGTCGACTTTCTCTGTAAATATCAAACTCCTCATATACTTATAGACATGTGTACACTCACAAACGCATTAGTCCTTTAACCTATAAGTCTTCAATACACCAAAATCACTAAGGGGCACTAGATGCACTTACAATCTCCCCCTTTTTGGTGATTGATGACAATATAGGTTAAGTTTTCAACGGGGATAAACATATGAAGTGTAAATACTGATATTGAGGAATTTGATTGCAAGATATAGAAGAACTCCCCCTGAATATGTGCATAGTGAGGTATTTGCTTTTGAAGCATTGCACACTTGAATATTAGAATCCTGGAGATCTCCCCCTATATCTTGTAATTCATACACGCATTTGACATATCACAATGAAGTGTTTGAAATGCATGATGAAATATGGTGACTAATGTAATTCAGCATGCGTGCACTAGCATATATGAGGAATAAGCATGCAGATAGACAAATCAAAAGTGTCAGAGCACCATCAGATTTAAGTTTACAACTCGATCCAATAAAGTCTCAGAAGAACGAGAGTTGTAACTAAAAAAACGCCCATATAGAAAGACCCGCTTGAAGACTAACTCAAAGTTCGCCCCCTTTGTCATCAAATGACCAAAAGGATCAAATATGAGGACTAACGCCCCTGAAGAATATCAAGTTGGTGAAGGAGCGCCAGCGTTGTTGGGGTCGTTTGTCGTGGAAGGGCATGCCACAGTGTCGTCCAAGTCTTCATTCTCATCCGTGTCGCGCGATGAAGAATATGAACTGGCCACCAAGGAAGGAACCTTGACCTTCTTGAATTTCTCCGGTGGAGGCGCAGACCAGTCAAAATCTTCCTTGAGACCCATTTTCTTCAGATCTTCTTCACCATACAGATGAGACAGAATGGCCTAGGTGCGAACGAACACTTCATGGAGGTAGTAATGGTTTTTCTTCACTGCATTGTGTATAGCAGTCATGTTGTGAAGAAATGAACCAAACTGATGCTTAACCCATTTATGATTTCGATCCACCTTCTGGTGAAGACTAAGAAGTAGCTCACGGTCAGTCATCACACGTGGAGCTGTGGCTTGAGGAGTAGACTTGGGTGCATTGGCAGAGTCAGGTGTGGCAGAGTCATCATTGGTGGAATAAGAGGCAGCTTTGCGAAACTGACCATCCAATGGACGAATGCCTTCATCTATAACAGCTGGTTCCTTGCCCTTGTCATCAACTGACGAATAGGTCTGCTTGAGGACTTCAATCGGGGCCAAGTAGCTGAGGTGATTCTGAAAATCAACTTTGTAGTTGAGTGAAGACCTTGTCCTGAGGAATCTCATAATCCACGGTGCATAAGGCTTCATCTCAAACGGTGAAAGTGCAACATTTGCCAGAGTCCTCATGAAGAAATTGTGATAATTGACAGGAATGCCATGGACGATATTGAATACCAGATTCTTCATGATGCCAACAATTTCCTCATTAGATGAGTCGTGGCCTTTGATGGGACTCATTGTCCTCGTTAGAATGCGATAGACAGTTCTGGGCACAAAAAGTAATTCCTTCACGAGGAATTTGGTTCGTGGGGCTTGACCTGGCTTCAAAGGTTTCATCAGAACTTGCATGTAGTGATTTGTAAGCTCAGGTTCACTGTAAATGCAACGAGCTTCTTCAAGGGGAGGACTGAGTGGTAAGGCACGAAGCAATTCAGTAGCTGGTGCTGTGTAATTCACATCTTCAGAATCTTCTGTGATGTGCAGCGTCGCATAAAATTGAAGAATCAGTTCTTTATTCCAATCGCAGATGTCAGAGCAAAAATTTAACAGTCCAGCATCGTGAAGAACACTAAGGACTGGCACGAAGCACGGCAGAGATTCCATATCCACGTGAGGAATGTGCTCATGGTAGAAGATTTTGTTTTTGTTGAACAACACTGAGGAATAGAAATTTGCTCGACTAGCAGTCCAGAAACGCCTCTTCCTTATGCGAGCAAAATCATATGGGTTGTAGTCTTCGAAGAATACGTGCTCGCCGAAGAAATCATCAGCCTTGAACTTTTGCTTCCTGGAGAATGGATCCTTTGGCTTGAGTAGAGGAGTGTCAGTGAGTTGCATCACGACCACAGGAATCTCAATCACAGGTTCTTCAGGCTGAGGAATTTCTGGTTCCTATTCAGTGGCAGTCTGCGTCTTCAAATGTTCAGCAGCAGCAGTTTCTTCAGCACTAGTGGCTGGAATTTCTTCACGTACAGATGAAGTGGGGTGAGTTTCTTCAGAGCCCATTTGAACAGTTTGTGCAGGGGACTGAGGTATTTGCTGCAATAGTGTGAAGATTGGAGAGTTTAGATGCTGACTTTCCCAGAATTCATCACTCATCACTGGGGTGGAGCAGCCAATGTCCACATCTTCATCTTCCATTTCTTCAACGCCAGCCTCTTCACCTGTGAACTGAGGCATAGGCGAGGAGATAACAGGTGTTGAAGGGATCGTATCCACTTCAATTTCTTCATCAATCTGCTCTAACGAAGCAGCAAAATGATTTTCTTCATCGGATCCGTTAGGGATCTCGTATTCTTCACCAAAAGGAACAAGGTCCTTTGATGGCATGGTTGAGATTGGAACAACATCAATGGGGTTTGCAAATGAGCTAGTCAATGGCTTCATCTTCTTCTGAGCTGAAGAATCTGATGCAGTTGATGCCTTCCTTTTCTTCACAGCTGCATGCTCTGCAGCCTTGGTCTTCTTCACATCTGATGCAGATGGAAGGATCGGAGTTGGTGTTGGCGCAGGAGGAGCAGAGGAATCTGGTTCATTTTCTTCAGGCACAACTGATGCAGTTGCCCTGATTTCTTCATTTTCTTCAGGCGCAACACTAGTGGATGCCCTGGCAATTTCTTCGGCGGCTGGAATGCAGTCATCAGCCCTGGAACTCACATTTTCTTCAGCAGCCTGATTTTCATCAACGGTGCTGGCATGTTCTTCAGTTGGCTGAGAAGATGCTTCAGCCTGAGGAATTTCCTGTTGCGTTGGGACAGCAACATTGGAAGTGAATTGTTCAGTTATCTTTACAAATCTGACTTTGGCTCCTTGCCAATCAGCATAGTAGGCTTTGAAGTCATCGCTGAGGGTTTTGATTTCAGATTGGATTTTTACAAGTTCATCAGTTGTCATAGTGACAACGTTGTTCTTCAGAAATTTCTCCTTCTTATATTGCGCTTTCTTGATCTTCCTGGCCTTCTCATATTTCCATTTTTCTTCTTGGATAAAATGGGTCAGCATGTGACTTTGGCCAGGAGTCAACTTGAAATCAGGCTTAGGAGTGTTTCGGTCCTTGTGCCAAACATCAATGTATTCGAGGATCAACTTGGGATCCAAAAGCAGTGGCACATCTGTTCCCTTGGCTCTAGCAGCCCTGACTTGCCTATCTCTGATGATTTCAGCAAGTTCATCATCATCAGTTTCGTCTTCTTCAGACGACACTTGGAAGGCGACCTGCTTCTTCTGAGGACATGGGCGAGGACCTCGTCTAGCAGTGGCCTTTGTCTTCAGTAGAGAGGGTCCCGTTGAAGAATTTGGTGCAACTGAGGAACTAGCTGAGACACCTGAGGCCATGGAGATGCCTGCAGTCCTTTGGCACGAGGCAAGATGCACAGGTGCTGAGGACTTTGTCGGAACAGCCGAGGACTTTGGAGGAGCTGAGGATTTTGAAGGACCAGGAGCAGCATGAGGAAGTGGCCTTGAGAACTTTGAAGATTCTGGCCATGACGACATAGCTGAGGAACTTGGCCTTGAGGGCACTGTTGGTGAAGCACTTGGCTTACGCGCAGACTTCTTTGACATAGCCTTCTTCGGCTTGACAGCAGAGGCAGCAGCAGCAGAGTCTTCATTGAATTTCCTTACTGCTTCTCTGGCTTGCGTGGCCAGCTTGGCTTGGCGCTTTGCCCATTCGTCAGGATAATACTCACCGCGCTTGAGGTTGGTGGGATCAGCTATTTGGCCAGGTGCCAATGGAGGTCTTGGTCATGGAGGATTGAGTGTGAATTTCTTCATGTATTTGGGAGTAACATACCTGTACTCCCTCCACTCTCTTGCCCATCTCCTCTCTATTCTTTGGATGCGCACTTTGCACTCATTCTTGGTTTCCTTGCCATGAGTGGCCTCATCAGGGGTGTAATAGTCCTTATATATGTCATTAGGGATCTCAAAAGTAGTATTGACCTCAGGCCTCTTTCCTCCTTTCTGTGGCTTCTTACCGTCAGCCATTTTCTTCAGTTGAGGAATTTGAACAATGGAATTCTCTGAAGATGTATGCAACTTTTCTTCAAGGAATGCTCCAAATGAGTTAAGTTGATGAGAACCTAGAGATTCAGCAGCGGACATGAGTACCTGTGAACAGAGTATAGTTGCGAGGAATTTGGAGAGGTCATATGCGTTCTCAGAAGTTAAAAAAAAACAAGTTTGAGGAATTTGACCAGACGAGTCTTGAAGAATTTCACTGAGCGTTCTTAGTCTTAGGTTCCAGAGTTGTACAGATCAGAAATCCGCACAATTGAGGAATCTTGAAGAAAAACATAGCTTAGAGAAACGAATCAAGAACAGATGACATGTTAGGTGTTTTAGTGTGTGAGGATATGAAGAAAAACACCTTTGAGGATTTTGCAGAAATCATTCGAATCAACGAGGGCAGTAAAAGTAACTTTTAATTACCCTGAACGAAGAACGCGACGAACTGGAGTGAGGAGATATGAAGTTCATAATGTGGATCTTCCACGCCCTAACTTGGCGGAGGAAGACAGCTACGGCGGCGGCGGAGTCGAGGTAGTGAAGCTCTTCCTCACCAGCGACGATGAAGTAGCGGCGGCGCTAGGGTTTGAGAAGCTCGAGCTGGAGAGAGGTCGAGCGGAGTAAAAGAGGTGAGGAAGGGGAGAGGGGTATTTATAGCCATGGTGAAAACCGTTCGCCCGAAGAATTTGAACGAACGTGCCCCTGACCCTTCTCATTCACATGACATGTGTCACCCACGTACTGAGAAGTGGAGATCGTGTTAGATCGTGGGTGAGTGGATAAGTATGTCATGGGATGCTGTATGGTTTGAGCGGCAAAGCCGAAAATTGGATACGATAAGTTAAAAGTTCTGTTCGCAATTTCTTCAGCAGACAAGGACACAATGAAGATTTTGAACGAGTTTCAATTAGAACACACATGAAGAATTTGTGAATAGATTGGGTTGAGTGTAGCATAGAGGGGGAAGGGTCCGATCACATTCACTTAGCAGAAAAACCAACTTGAAGAAGTAGCCATAAGTGAATACTGTAGAGGACATAAACTCATA
>NC_057809.1:267362946-267374124 GCF_018294505.1 Triticum aestivum | reverse complement strand
TATATATGAGTTTATGTCCTCTACAGTATTCTGATCACAGGATCAGAATAATATTCTGATCACAACCTGACCTGCCCCGCTAGTAGTATGTTGAACTTCCCTGTGAACTAGGTTGAACTTCCGCCAACATTGCCCAAATGGGGCTTGCGATATACCGTTGGAAAGCTATGGACACCAATATCATGACCCAACTTAAATTTTTGGCAAAATATAAGCGGTTTAAGAGCAGTTTTGAAAACCATTTTTTCTTCACACAAAAAACGTGAATTGTATTTTCGATCGCATTTCTAAACCGTTTATCGGAATGAGGCATATAATATGGCGTTGGAAATCTGCTGCAAAACCGCTCCTTCCACATGTTGAAAGTTTTCTCTAATTCCCTATGGTTAAAGAGTAATTTGAAAAAACGTAAAATTTCATAAACCAAACAACTGAGTTCGTATTTTCGATGTCATTTCCAAATGGCTAATCCAATGGAGGCATATGATACGGCGTTGGAAAGCTTATGAAAATGCGCTACTTTTTCATCTTGAAAGTTTTTTTTTCTAATTTTGAATGGTTTAAGAGTAATTTAGAAAATGGTCCAAGTCCTTCCGAGTTCGTATTTTTGATCTAATTTTTTAACCGTGCGTCTGAATGCAGCAAATGATATGGCGTTGGAAAGCTTGAACAAATGCGAAACTTTTTGGTATGTATTGTTTCTCCCAATTCTTTTCGGTTTTAAGTCAGTTTAGAAAATGGCAAAAAACTTATTTTTGCCGTAATTTCTACAAACTTTAACGGAATGGGGCAAATAATATACCGCTGAAAAGCTACGGAAAATGTGAATCTTTTTCATGTTGATGGTTTTCTCTGATTCCTAGCCGTTTTCAAGTAATTTCGAAAATGGCGAGATCATGCGTTCTGCCTTTATTGCGAAACAGATTCTTCGAAAATGCACCGCGTGAAGAACCTGAACTTCTCGGTGCGTGTACCTGAACTTCACTCTGTTTTTAACGTGATTTTTTTGCTCGTAGGTCTCCATCCACTGCTCGTAACTCTCCATCCACTCACCGGAATTGAGCAAGTGATATACCAGTGGAAAGCTGTTGTAAGCACATAACTTTCCCGTGTTGATCGTTTTTTCATACTCGCGACAATTTTAAAAGTTTTTCATCTCAAATTCGTTCACTATAGTAGTCTAACTTCCTGTTGTTTACATGTTGAACTTCCTGACGTATTTTTGTTTGTAATTTTCTCATCCATTTCGTCAATGTGTACACAAATGTTATTCCTTTTGTACAAATATCTCCCGCAATAATTTTTTTAAATTTCTCCAACAAAGGACTTGAACTTATAACAACAAAACTTTTTGCCTTTGCTTCTTTATTCTTTTTTAATACAAAATGCACACCGTGTATTACATGAACTTCTAGCAGTTATCAACCTGAACTTCTCTCGGTTACATGAAAATATTTGAGTTTTTTTACGAATTTTTAATCTTATTTTTCTTAATCCTTTTTATGAATTTTGAAGCGCTCTATTTTTAATAGTTGAACTTCTTGTTATTTTATTTTTAAACTTCTAGTTTCCATTCTTTAATAACGAGGAAAATCTGAGTTTTCTATAATCATCGAACTTCTCCATCTTTTTAATATGGACTTCCTGGTTTTATTTCTTAACCTTTTTTATGAAATTTTGAAGCGTTATATTTTTTAAAAAGTTGAACTTCTTGTTTTTTATTTTTGAACTTCTTGTTTCCATTCTTTAATAACGAGGAAATCTGAGTTTTCTATAATCATCGAACTTCTCCGTATTTTTAATTTGGACTTCCTGGTTTATTTCTTTTAGTAACGAAAAAATGCTACTTTCTGATAGACATCGGGCTGCTCTATTTTCAAATTTGAGCTTCTAGGTTTATTTTAACAGAGAAAAATCATTTTTATAACATTTGTTTGAGATGCTTTTTAATGACCTTCTTTGGGTTTGTAACAAGCATGGAACTTCTTCATCTTTTTAATTTGAACTTCTTATTTTAGATTTTATTTTTTAACTTTATCATATTGGTTTTGTACTAAAAATTGAACTTCTCGGTTATCTAAATTTGAACATCTAGGTTTTTATATAACCCCTTTATTATTAAAAAGTTGAACTTCTTTGTATTTTTAATTTGACTTTCTTTGGTTTTGTAATAAACATGTTGATGGTTTAAGAGCAGTTTTGAAAACCGTTTTTTCTTCACACAAAAAACGTGAATCGTATTTTCGATTGCATTTCTAAATCATTTATCGGAATGAGGCATATAATATGGCGTTGGAAAGCTGCTGCAAAACTGCTCCTTCCACATGTTGAAAGTTTTCTCTAATTCTGTAACATCCCAAATTTTCAATTTGTAATGTTATACATAGATCATCCATGCATATCATGATTTATTGCATTTCCGTTCCGCAATCCTCGAAATCCTAAGCAACTCAAGGACCCACGAAGAGAGTTGGGGATTTTCCTGTTTTCATATTTGATTTTTATCAAATAATGAAACGAGGATTTTGATTTTAATAATTTTTCTCTCCGAAATATTTCATATTAATCAAATGAGTGGAGATAATATTACTTCTCTGGAATAATTGAAATATTGGAGGAAAAATATTAAAATCATTTATTGGATTTTATTTGGTTTTATTCATATTTTATTTGCATTAGAAAAATTGCACGTTTTCAAAATTGCATTTTAGGGCTAAGAAAATGTTCAACTCGTCCTAAATATTTTATTTAGATGGTGAAAATTTGTTTTGGCATTTTTAGATTTTCATTTATTTTTCTAGGATTTTTCTTCTGTCGGCGGAATTATTAAAAAAATATCTCACGCCCGACTGGGCCTAAGGCCCAGCCGAGCCAGGCCGGCCCGAGCCACCACCGCCTCCCGCGCGCGCGCGCCACCACCGACCCGGACTCCAAGTCCGAGCCGGACTCCCCACCGCTGCCGCTGCCTTGCCCCTTCCCCAAGGAGCCGCCGCCCCCTCCCCTTTAAATACCGCCGCCCCCCTAGGAGCCCAAGTCGCCGCCGCCCGCAGCCCCTCGCCCCACTGCTTCCCGCCGCCACCGCCGCAGTCCCACCACCCCGCGCCGCCCCACCGGAGCAGAGCCAAGGTAGCTGCCGCACCGCCCTGATTTTCTAAAGAAAAACCGTTCGGGTTTTTTTAGAAACCCTAGTTTTCGTTTTTTTCTAAATAGATCAGTTTTTCTCTGGTTTATTTATTTAGCGAGCGTTCGCTCGTTCGTTTGTTTTAACGAACGCGTTCTTCGTTTAGATCGAGATAATGAACATTCGTTCATTAATCTGTTCGTCGATTTTCTTTTTCTCGGTTTTATTCCGCGATTTTTCTGATCTCGATTTCGGATCCGATCTTAATTTCTGTTTTTCTTCTCGCTCGTTTATCGGAATCAGGCGATTCAAGCGCCTGGAGTTTCGTCTCGAAACCCTATTTCCATTTAATCAACTAAAACAAGTTTTTGTTACTTTAAAATTTGGCCTAGTTTCAGATTAGTAAACGAAGCTTCTTTCTTTCGCCATTTGACTATCGTTGCTCCCTTTGATTTGATTCTTTTTGCGTACCGGAGTTCTTAAATTGAACTTTCTGGTCAACCTCTCTTATTTTAGTTTTGTTTGTGCATCGTTGCTTGTTACTTATGTATGTTATTGTTTGCTTGCGACAGAATTCCCGGAGTGCGAAGCGTGTTACTACGAGTCTCTAGGATTCGCGATTCGTCAGCAAGGCAAGTAACACTTTGATCATATCCCATTATTACCCAGTTTTTATGCATTAGTCCAATCCTCAAACATTGCATGATTAGGATGTCATTAACTTGTGGGTTGGGAAGTAGTTATTGAGGTAGAACCTATTGCCCTGTTACATTCAAACCCTTGGGAGTTACTTCTACGTATTGCTTATATTGCTATGCTATGCTCGTAGACGTGGTTTGGGTTTGAGTGAAATTCATGACAGATGTGAGATTGTTAATTAATGGTTCAACTTAAGGTGGCAACTTAATCAAATAACTGGGTGCACTGAGGCACCTGGGGAACCCAGTGTTGTCTGTATTTTTTTTGGAAATCCCGGGGTACCCGTGTGATCTTCCTATGGACTGCCACCCAGGCTAAAAGGGAACTAAGATGATTCATGCTAGAAACTTCCTTGTGCAGCCACAAGCTATTATGGGCTCTAGCATAGTTGAGTAAGTTATGTGAAGCTCTTGAAGAGGTAGATCAGCAGGTAGTGGGTTTTTGGTAGGTTTGGTATGGTCTACCCGGAGTAGAGAGTTAACGTTTCTGAAAGACTGTGTCTCGGTCATCCGTTTCTCAAACACCAGGTAGTGCGAGAAATCCAACGGAGGCGATCGAGTCTTGTGGGGAAAACTGCACAAACCTCTGCAGAGTGTACAATCTAATCATGGTTAGCCGTGTCCCCGGTTATGGACAATTATTGAGTATCTAGTACTTGGGTTATCACATGTATCTCACCATGTTTAATTAATACTGTTGGGTTGTTAATCACTTTAATTGGGATTGAGTTGGGGTTACCTTCTCAATGATGTTTCAACCACCATGATAGTTAAATTAAATTATATTCCTTTGTTGTAGGGAAAAATTGGCTTTTCGCAAAAAACTATAACCATACAGCTTTCCACCAGCCATATATGCATGTAGTGATAGCATTATTCTATTTCTGCTCTACTGTGTTATATTCCCAGCATATTCCATGTGCTGACCCATTTTCGGGCTGCAACGTATTATGTTGCAGACTTTTCAGACGAGGAGTAAGGTTCGTTAGGTCGTTGTCATGCAGCTCAGCTATGCCGTTGGAGTTGATGGACTCATTTTATCTTCCAAGCCTTCCGCTGTTATCGCATTACATGGCCTTAAGCCATATTCGTGTAATAAGTTCTCTTCAGAGACATTCGATGTAATAAGTGTGTGATTGCTACTCTGTTATAAATCCTTCGAGTACTGTGTGTGTCAGCATTACCGATCCAGGGATGCCACTGAAGCACAGAGACTTGACCATTTGAGGTCGGGTCGCTACAAGATGGTATCAGAGCACACACTGAGTGTAGGACACGACCACTAAGATAAACCCTAGGTCACACTTATCTTCTCATTTCTGACTCCTCTCCATTTTCTACTCTTTAGGATGGCAAAGATGAAGAACAAGTTTGCACAGCCGGATGAAGACACACCTTTTGGACGCCACTTGAAGGAAGTCACTAGGTACCTGAACATTGGAATACCAAGCTTCACCGGGACGTACAATGCCACTTTACCAGAAGAAGAGCGTTGGATGATTCAAGTACAAGTTCTAGAAAGGACGTTCTCGCCAACCTCTAAACCCATAGAATTTTCCTTCGATGCACCAACCTGGAGTTTAGGAAAGAGTATGGCAGCCCACATCACCATGGGACGCATTGGAGAAGTTTACAACAGGGATCTCCAGGACACTATCTACCAAATATGTGGGTGCCGAGATGAGCAATGGGAAGTAATCAACACTAAAAAGGATAGATCCATTGCAGCTTTCATCTAGGAGTTAAACCAGCACATTCGACGTTAGGAGAACCAGATGTGTGCGGACATGATGGATTTGAAGGAGGCGAAGACTAGGATCATCGAGCTGGAGGAAGAACTCAAGTTTACCCACGATGGATATGAGGAGGAAATCAAGATCCTATCGGAGAAGAATGACGACCTAGTCAAGAAGATTGGAGTATTCATGGGAGGACTAGCACCAATAGAAGAAGAAGAAGAACCCAAGGAAATACGCCCTGAGGACTACATCATCATCGACGATACCGATTCCGATCCTAGTGATGATGACTTGGAAGACGAAGCTGGAGCAGACATCATGGAGTCTTCCACCGATCAAAGTTTCTAGATGACCACCAACTATTAGTAGTATTTCCCCCTTGTATATAGTAGTAGTGAGCACTTTTGCGATAGTTCTAGACCGTTTGTATGCCCTTGCTTGATTGATTGAGTGAAATGATTGTGTTTGTCTCATGTGCATATGGGTAGTGCCTTCTCATTAGACCCCTTTTCTATTCTAAATCTCTTCCATCTAAACCCATCAGATGCCTCCGAGACGTGACACCGGTTTTGCCTTCCTGCCGGAGCTCACCCAGTTCATCCAGCAGCAGAATGCCTTGATGCAATTGCTAGTTCAGAACCAGGGCAACAACAACAACAACCCACCGCCAGTGGACAACCTAGCCCGTTTCCTAAGGTTACAGCCGTCGGTATTTTCCAGTAGCACCGAGCCTATAGTTGCTGATGATTGGCTACGCCGTATTGGAAGGGAGTTGACCACCGCAGGTTGCACAGATGCTGAGAGGGTGCACTTTGCCGCACATCAATTGGATGGACCAGCAGCCTCATGGTGGGAGAATTACACAGCCACTTTTCCTATAGCCAATGTCACTTGGGACTAGTTTCAGCAAGCTTTCTGCATCGCCCATGTCTCAACTGGAGCTATGCAGATGAAGAAGCGGGAGTTTTGCAACCTACGCCAGGGGAACCATACTGTGGCTCAGTACGTGGATGAGTTTAGCAAGTTATCACGCTATGCCCCTGTTGATGTGGCCACAGATGCTGTGAAGCAGGAGAAGTTTATGGAAGGGCTGAATGATGAGATGAGCATGCAGTTGATGGTAGCAACCTTCAACAACTACCAGGAGTTGGTAGATAAGGCTCTTATGATTGAAGGGAAACAGCAGCAGATTGAGAGCCGCAAGAGAAAGTATGGACAAGGGAAGTATAACTCAGGAGCTCAGCAGAAGCCTCGCCTAACCCCGAACTCGGGAGGACCTATTCATAACCATGGAGATCACAACAACACTGGAGGAGGATCACATAACCACAGTGGTGCTAAGAATGGGAATGGGAACGGAGCTAACAACAATCAGAACCGCTCCAACCCGTCCACTCCCGCCAAAAGAGACTTAAGTCAGGTTACCTGTCTTAAGTGCGGGAAGACAGGGCACTATGCCAATGATTGCCCCGAAGGAAGGAATGGAAACGGAAATGGAAGCGCTGGGAAGAAGCCCAATCCATTCAACAAAGGACAAGTGAACCACGTTAACGTGGAGGAGGTTGAAGAGCAGCCGGACGCGGTAATAGGTAACTTTTTGGTTAAGTCATTTACCACTCTTGTTCTTTTCGATACTGGTGCATCGCATTCATACATATCAAGGGGATTCGTGGATAAGTTTAAACTACCAACCCAAACCCTTAGGACCCCTCTTTTAGTGAGTTCATCCAGAGCAGAATATATGGCTAGCCGATGGTGTGACCAGATACCCTTAACCATTGGCACACATGTGTTTCCGTCCGACCTAATTATCTTGGAGTCACAAGGATTGGATGTGATATTGGGTATGGACTGGATGTCAAAGTATGGAGGAAGCATTGACTGTGCCAGTAAGTCAATTTATCTCACCACCCCGGAGGGAAAAAGGATTAAGTATGTGTCTAGGCATGTGCCAAAAAGGAGCCAAGTGAATGCCCTTACAGGAATTGTTCAAGAGGAAGTGCCGGTAGTAAAGGATTACCTGGATGTTTTCCCAAAGGAGTTACCAGGCATGCCGCCAGACAGAGACATTGAGTTTTTGATAGAGCTATTGCCAGGTACAGGACCAATATCCAAGAGACCCTATCGGATGCCCGCAAATGATCTGGAAGAAATTAAGAAACAGATCAAGGAGTTATTGGAGAAAGGATACATCCGAAGAAGTTCATCACCTTGGGGAGCCCCAGTACTTTTGGTTGAGAAGAAAGATAAATCCCTAAGGATGGCTATTGATTATTGAGCCTTGAATGAAGTGACGATAAAGAACAAGTACTCACTGCCGATGATCAACGATCTGTTTGATCAGTTGCAAGGAGCTAAAGTGTTCTCAAAGATCGATTTACAATCAGGGTATCATCAGTTGAAGATACGAGAGAAGGACATACCAAATACGGCGTTCACAACACGATATGGATTATACAAGTACACGGTCATGTCGTTTGGACTGACTAACGCCCCTGCCTATTTCATGAGCATGATGAACAAGGTGTTCATGGAGTATTTGGACAAGTTTGTTGTGGTGTTTATTGATGATATCATGGTATACTCGAAGAACGAGGAGGAGCACAAAGAGCATTTGCGTTTAGTTCTCGAGAAGCTCAGGGAACACCAGTTGTATGCTAAGTTTAGCAAATGCGAGTTTTGGCTGAAGGAAGTCGGATTCCTTGGACATGTTATATCAGGAGAAGGTATAGCAGTAGACCCCAGCAAGGTTTAGTCAGTCACTGAATGGTTGGCACCCACCTCAGTTAGCGAGATCCACAGTTTTCTTGGACTCGCAGGATACTACCGGAGATTCATTGAGAAATTTTCCAAGATTGCAAAACCAATGACTGGACTGTTGAAGAAGGATACCAAGTTTAAATGGAGAGAAGATTGTGAAGCAAGTTTCCAGGAGTTGAAGAAACGTTTGACTACAGCCCCAATGCTAGTACTGCCAGATATACATAAGGAGTTCCAAGTGTATTGCGACGCCTCTCGCTTAGGACTTGGATGTGTGCTTATGCAGGATGGAAGAGTTGTTTTGTATGCCTCACGACAACTAAAACCTCATGAGTTGAATTATGATACGCATGATTTGGAGCTAGCAGCCGTAGTGCATGCGTTGAAGACTTGGAGACATTACCTTATTGGAAACCGTTGTGATGTGTACACGGATCACAAGAGTTTGAAGTACATCTTCACCCAGAAGGAGCTGAACCTTAGGAAGAGGAGATGGTTGGAGCTTATAAAGGATTATGACATGAAGCTACACTATCATCCAGGAAAGGCCAATGTTGTAGCAGACACATTGAGTCGGAAGAGTTATGCTAATATCCTTGAAAGTAAAGGACTATCGAAGAAATTAGCAAAGGACATCATGGAACTTCGATTAGAGATTGTACCTAGAAGGTTCATTGCCACAATGGAGGTTCAGTCAAAATTGCTGGACAAGATTCGGGAAGCTTAGAAAGATGATAAAGAGATTGCCGAGATAAAGGAGAAGATGGGCAAAGGAAAGGCCAAAGGTTTTCGTGAGGATGAGCATGATACCCTATGGTTTGAGGACCGGATTTATGTGCCCAACAACCAGGAGATTAGGAAGTTAATACTTCAAGAGGCCCATGACTCACCATACTCGATACACCCCTGAAACACCAAGATGTATTTGGATCTGAAGGAACGTTTCTGGTGGACTGGTATGAAGAAGGATATTGCTGAGTATGTAGCCGTATGTGATGTGTGTCAGAGAGTTAAGGAAGAACATCAGAAGCCAGCATGATTGTTACAGCCTATGCCAATACCCGAATGGAAGTGGGATAAACTTGGCATGGACTTTATTACCGGATTACCCAGGACTAAAGCAGGATATGATTCCATATGGGTAGTAGTTGATCATTTGACCAAAGTAGCTCACTTCATCCCAGTGAAAACCACCTATACAAGTGCAAAGTTGGCCAAGATCTATATGTCCAGGATCGTATGTCTGCATGGAGTTCCGAGGACCATCGTATCGGATCGAGGAACACAGTTTACTTCCAAGTTTTGGCATCAGTTACACCAGACTCTGGGAATGAGATTGGAGTTCAGTACTGCGTTTCACCCGCAGACAGACGGACAAACTGAGAGAGTCAATCAAATTTTGGAGGACATGTTGAGAGCCTGTGCGCTAGATTATGGATCTAGTTGGGATGACAATTTGCCGTATGCAGAGTTCTCATACAACAATAGCTACCAAGCCAGTTTGAAGATGGCACCGTTTGAAGCCCTGTATGCACGCAGGTGCAGAAAACCGTTGATGTGGGATGAGGTAGGAGACTGACAGTTGTTTGGACCAGACTTGATTAAAGAATCCGAGGAGAAGGTAAAACTGATTTGAGACCGACTGAAGATTGCTCAGTCCAGGCAGAAGAGTTATGCAGACTCAAAACGCAAGGAGGTAACCTACGAAATTGGAGATAGAGCATATCTGCGAGTATCGCCCTTGCCAGGAGTGAAACATTTTGGAGTTAAAGGAAAGTTAGCCCCGAGATTTGTAGGACCGTATCGCATTTTGGAACGGATGGGAGAAGTTGCCTACAAGTTGGAGTTACCTGAGGGATTGTCAGGAGCCCACGATGTGTTCCACATTTCACAGCTGAAGAAGTGTCATGCTGAGATGGCTGATATACCATTAAGAGATACATTACCCCTGGAGGCGATTCAGTCGGACAGTGATTTGACTTACGAGGAGAAGCCAATTAAGATTCTTGAGTTTGCCAGCAGAGTCACCCGCAGTAAGGTTATCAAGTTTTGCAAGGTTCAGTGGAGCCACCATACCGAGGATGAAACCACCTGGGAACGAGAGGATGATCTCCGCAAGGACCACCCATACCTATTTCTAGCCAACCCGAATCTCGAGGGCGAGATTCATCTTAAGGGGGGTAGGTTTGTAACATCCCAAATTTTCAATTTGGAATGTTATACATAGATCATCCATGCATATCATGATTTATTGCATTTACGTTCTGCAATCCTCGAAATCCTAAGCAACTCAAGGACCCAAGGAGAGAGTTGGAGATTTTCCTGTTTTCATATTTGATTTTTATCAAATAATGAAACGAGGATTTTGATTTTAATAATTTTTCTCTCTGAAATATTTCATATTAATCAAATGAGTGGAGATAATATGACTTCTCCGGAATAATTGAAATATTGGAGGAAAAATATGAAAATCATTTATTGGATTTTATTTGGTTTTATTCGGATTTTATTTGCATTAGAAAAATTGTACATTTTCAAAATTGCATTTTAGGGCCAAGAAAATGTTCAACTCGTCCTAAATATTTTATTTAGACGGTGAAAAGTTATTTTGGCATTTTTAGATTTTTATTTGTTTTTCTAGGATTTTTCTTTTATCGGCGGAATTATTAAAAAAAATCTCACGCCCGACTGGGCCTAAGGCCCAGCCGAGCCAGGCCGGCCCGAGCCGCCACCAACTCCCCCGCGCGCGCGCCGCCGCCGACCCGGACACGAGGTCCGAGCCGGACTTCCCGCCGCCGCCGCTGCCTTGCCCCTTCCCCAAGCAGCCGCCGCCCCCCTCCCCTTTAAATACCGCCGCCGC